>NW_026575150.1:0-908 GCF_905146905.1 Nyctereutes procyonoides | reverse complement strand
ATTTGTCAAGGATTGTTTTGTGGACAAATATATGATCTATTCAGGAGAATGTTCCCTATACATTTGAAAAGAATACATAGTCTGCTGTTTTAGGATGGAATGTTCTGAATGTATCTGTTAAATCCATCTGGTCCTGTGTGTCATTCAAAGCCATTGTTTCCTTATTGATACTCTTTTTAGATGATCTCTATATTGATGTAAGTAAGATGTTAAAGTCCTCTACTATTATTGTATTATTGTTGATTAGTTCCTTTATGTTTGTTATTAACTGTTTTATGTGTTTGAGTGCTCCCATATTAGGTGCATAAATACTTACATTTTTTATTATTTCTTCTTGTTGGATTGTCCCCTTTATTAAATATATACTGTCCTTCATTGTATTTTGTTACACTCTGTTTTAAAGTCTACTTTGTCTGATATAAGTATTACTACTCTGACTTTCTTTTGACATCTGTTTGTGTGATGAATGTTTCTCCATCCCTTCACTTTCAATCTGCAGGTTATCTCTAGGTGTAAAATGAGTCTCTTGTAAGCAGCATATAGATAAGTCTTGCTTTTTTAAAAATCTATTCTGTCACTCTGTGTTTTCAATTGGTGTATTTAGTCCATTTACATTGAAAGTAGTTATTTTCTCTGATCCTTGTCTTGCTCTTTTATTATTTTCTGGTTTCCTTTAATGATATATTTGGGTGTCATTCTCTTTATTCTTTGCATATCTATTAGCGGTTTTTCATTTGTGGTTACCATGAGGTTTCTATATAACATAATATAGCAGCCTATATTGAATTAATGTTCATTTAAGTTGGAACCCATTCTTTACTCCTCCCTACATTTTAGGTAAATGGTGTCATATTTCAGATTCTTCTATTTTGTGAGTTCCTTGACTAATTTTTTACCAAAATATTAAT
>NW_026575149.1:0-517 GCF_905146905.1 Nyctereutes procyonoides | reverse complement strand
ATATAAATGGCAGGTGTGTGTAAAAATGACAGTAGCTAATACACATACATACACACATACCTATGAATACTTGCAATTGCACAAAACAATGTATATATGTGGTTATTTATTGCAGCATTATATACAGTAGCAAAAGATTAGATCAGTTAACCAGACTTTAATAGAGAATTTGTTACATAAATCACAAAGTCATTAAACGAATGAGACAACCCTTTTTCATAGTATGGAAAAATGTCCAAGGTACATTTTTTTTGGGTGAAAAAACTTGGTAAAAAAAGAATGTGCAACATGTTTCTATGTGTCATAAAGAAAATCTAAACATATTTGCTTGTAGATGCACAGAAAATTTTTGAATGCATACACAATGTCTTAACAATTTTTGCCCCTGCAGTGGACAACTGAGTGGTGAAGAAACAGAGAAGTATTTACTTTGTATTCTGACTGCATTTTACCCTTTAAATTTTTATCCCTGTGTATACACTGCATTATAAGTATCAAACTTTTGAACATAAATTAA